>NC_140993.1:256881917-256901917 GCF_052327205.1 Somniosus microcephalus | reverse complement strand
CCGCAAAGACATCCTTGGGCCTCTCCTGCCCTGGGTTTCCCTTCCCCCTATCCACGACGACCACCTCTGGACCTTCCTCTCCTCATCACTTACCGTCCTAGGCCCTGTTTCCTTGGGTCCCAGGGCGGCCTCCTCCTGGTGCGCCCTTTTCCCGCTCCCAACCACCGCCACCTCCGCTGGCTCAGGACTGGAGTCCGATTTAAAAAATTAAAACCAAGCCCTGGGGCCTGAGACCAGTGCCACAAGCCATGCTCATACCCCAAATTCAGATTGAACCTTTGGTTATTAACCCATAAAAGACTCTCACAGGTGTTAATTCATTGTGTATGGGTGACCAGCATTCTGATTGATTAAGATTGACTATTTGGAATTGAAATGGTTCAAAAATAGAATAAGCAGAAGGAAAAGATGCTGGTGCTGGAGGTCAGTGGTTTATTTGAAGTTTTAATTGATTTCTGATATGGTTATGGGACTTTGTATATTGTGGTGTTATTTAGTGTTAAAGCCTCTACAAACCACCAAGATCTATTATCCGTTAATCTGTTTTAGTGGTGTTAGATGAGGAATGAATGTTGAACAAGGCACCAAGAGTACTCCCTGATTTTATTCAAATACTGCTGTGGAAGCTTTAACATCCATCTGCCTCTTCAGCAGCACCTCCCAAACCCGTGACCTCTACCATCTAGAAGGACAAAAGCAGCAGGCCGCGTGGGAACACCATCACCTCCAAGTTCCCCTCCGAGTCATGCACCATCCTGACTTGGACATATGTTGGCTGTTCCTTCATCGTCGCTGGGTCAAAATCCTGGCACTCCCTCCCTAACAGCACTGAGGGAGCACCTTCACCACATGGACTGCAGCGATTCAAGAAAAAGGCTTACCATCTCAAGGACGACTTAGCATGGGCAATAAATGCCGGCCTTGCTAGAGACACCAATATCCCAAGAATTAATTTTTGTTTTAAATCTTAAGAAGCAGTCAGGACCTGGTTTTTACACCAGCAAATTGACAATCAATCGCTCCCTCTCGTTAACACCAGAATTCTGCAAAATATGAAGGCACACAGTATTTATGTGCAGTACTGTCACAGAATAGTCAATGGCCGCCTACCATAAGCTTTCATTTCAATCAATGAGAATCTGAATTGGGCCAGAATCTGGATATTCCCAATTAAATTCAAATCAGCCCAGTTTGGATTGAAGCAGATTCAGAATTTAATCTGTTGCGGACCCATTCTTAAAAAGAAGTCAAATATTACAATCATCCAATCATAACTGTTTATCTTATTCACTTTTGTTATTTTACTGGCCATAGGCCAATCAATTTAAAGTACTGTCGCACAGGTGACCTTTAGTTGAACCTGTAAATAATCACTTAGACATGGTAATAGTGATTGGCAGTAACCAAATGATTATTCATGGCTGTTACTAGCCAGAATTGTAGAAGTTACCATGTCAAAAGACACAGAAGAAATTGTAAGATGACATGAATGAGGGTGTCATACAACAGTTGTTATAACCTCTGCTATAACATTTGAGAACAAACCCTACTTTACTAAATTAAACAGATTTGTCCAGTTTGAGTTCATTTGCATAGTGCTCTCCTGGCCGGCCTCCGACCTTTCACCCTCCGCAAACTTCAGCTCATCCAAAACTCTGCTGCCCATGTCCTAACCCGCACCAAGTCCCGTTCACCCATCACCCCCTGTGCTCGCTGACTTACATTGGCTCCCGGTCCAGCAACGCCTTGAATTTAAAATTCTCATCCTTGTGTTCAAATCCCTCCATGGTCTCACCCCTCCTTATCTCTGTCATCTCCTCCAGCCCACAACCCTCCGAGAGCTCTGCGCTCCTCCAATTCTGGCCTTTTATGCATCCTTGATTTCCTTCGCCCCACCATTGGCGGCCGTGCATTCAGCTATCAAGGCTCTAAGCTCTGGGATTCCCTCCCTAAACCTCTTTGCCTCTCTACCTCTCTCTTCTCCTTTAAGATGCTCCTTAAAACCTACCTCACCTGTCCTAATATCCCCTTGTGTGGCTCGGTGTCAAATTTTGTCTGATAACGCTCCTGTGAAGCGCCTTGGGATGTTTTATTACGTTAAAGGTGCTATATATATAAATGTAAGTTGTTGTACCTAAATTTTAAGTTCGGATTGGTTTGTAGTTTTAAGACTAATTGCATTGCAAGCATGTAGAGGGTCAAAAGATTCCTCTGTGTATATGTATCATCATTTTCTGAATCGCCCCATTAGTTTCAAGCTGTCATGTAAACATGTCATTGGTTAGAGGGACAACACTAAAGGCACTTAATGTTTGGCTCCCAACATCTCTCAGCGAGTTTACTCATTGAGTGTCTGAGCCCACCACCCAGGTGGGTCTAAGGCGTGGGCTGAGACTGCTCACCTCAGTGGGATGGCCGTAGGGCTGCTCCAAATAGCTGCAGCGTCCCTGCCCTAGTGAAGGGAGAAGTCAGCCAGGGTTGCCATTCTGAATCACTGTCCAGGGGCTTCTGCTGGAAGTGCACATGGATGGACATTAGATGAGGATAAGATTGGGCCTGGCTGTGTTATTCCCTATTGTCAAATAGCCTGCAATCCTCACCAACAAGAGTATCCAGCAAATTGCAAGCCTAACCTACTGGATAGAAAGGGAAAATGGTATAGGAGGAGTTGTAGCCTTAGTGACTAAGGATGAAACCACTTTAATGATAAGAGAGGATATAATGAGAGGTAAGCAGGCAGTGGAAACTTTATGAGCTCAATTTTGTCAATGGGGAGCTTTTGGAGGCGGGACTCCCACTATTTGGGTTGTAGTCCCGCCTCCATCGACTTGTAGCCAATCCAAGCTACTTTCCCTTGATTGACCTTGTTAAGCCCGCCCAGCGGGCTCAGCAGGCCAATTAAGGGACACCTGGTTACTGGTGACGTCAGGATTGACATTTCATCTGTCAAGAGCTTTTGACAGATGAAAAATCAGCGTTTGACAGCTCTGTGAAGCTGCCAAACACTGACAATCTGTCTTCTAACTTGAGTCCTTCTACTCAGACTCAGTTAGCGATCTCTCCAGACCAGAAAGCAGAGGCTGCAGCTTTTGACAGTTCAGTGGCCATTCTGCTTTCTGTGCCGGTGAGCTGAGGAACTCCTGAGACCTGAAGGGAGGAAGCCTGCAGGAGAAAGTAAAGGTAAGTAAAACTTATTAAAACACTTTACACTTACCTCACACACTTACCTCTGCACACATGCACCCATCACTCACCTGCACAACGGACATCTCAACCCCTCCAACCCCTGCAGAACAACGGTCCACCTCGCTAACTTGGTGTGGTTCGGAGCCGTTGGACAGCCCACACTTCAGGGCTAAAAATAAGGATTAGGCAAAAAACTGCCTGTTAACTACCTGTTAACAGGCAGTTAATTGGCACTAATCCCCTTCCCACCTCGGGGAGGCGGCTCCCAGCACAGGTCGGGTACCCGCCTCCTGGGAAACGGGCACGGAGGCGGGCTGGAGGCGGGATGGGTTCCTGCCCCCCAATTCTGCAATTTTCCCACCACTCCCGCCTCCAAACCCGCCTCCTCGGGGCTTGGAAAATTGAGCCCTGTGGGTAGAATTAAGAAATAAGAAAGGACTGTAGTGGGAATTGCATATAGGCCCCTTGGTAGCAGCTGTGAAGTGCTAGATTGTATAAATGCAGAGATTAGACAAGCATATAGCAAAGGCAGAGTGGTTTTAATGGGGGATTTTAACTTTCATATAGATTGGGATAAGCAGACTAGCACTCTCAGAAAGGTAGTGAATTTCTTGAGTGTGTCCGGGATAGTTTTCTGCAACAATATGTCCTAGAACCAACACGGGGGCAGGCCATATTAGATTTAGTAATAAGTAATGAGCCAGATTTAGTTAACAGCCTAATGGTGCATGAACTTATCTAATAGCGATCGTAACATGATCGAGTTCAGTGTAGTGTTTGAAAGGGAGAAATGCGAAACAGCTACTAAGATTCTAGATTTAGGTAAGGCAGACTTCAATGCGATGAGACAGAGACTGTCCACAGTAAACTGGGCAAATCTGTTAATGGGTAAAACGACAGAGGATCAGTGGGAGGTGTTCAAAAAATAATTTAATGTGATACAGAACCAGTTTATACCCTGTGGTAAACCACTGTTTGTATTCCTGTTTGTCCTGTTTGTATTCCACTGTGTACATGCCTGGACATGCCTCGGCTGACTCCTCCCACAGGTCCTAGTATAAAGGTGACTGCTCCCCAGCCCTTTGTATCCTGGACCGGTCGACCACTCGAGGCAGACCTCCATTCTGTTGTTAATAAAAGCCTTTAGTTACTCTTCTAACTCTCAGTCTTTTATGAGTAATTGATAGTGCATCATACCCCTGAGGGGGAAGCGTTCTACTTGCCAAAAAGAACAGCCATGAACGACTAAAGAGGTCAGAGACAACATACAACTGAAAGAAAAAGTATACAAAAATGCAAAAAATAGCACAGATCCTGATGAATGGGAAAGATACAAAGAACAGCAAAGGGTGACAAAACAGATAGTAAGAACTACAAAAAGGGAGGATGAAAAGAAACTTGCAAGGGATATCAAAATCAACACAAATCTTTATACAATTATACTAGGAAAAAGCGAGTGGTCAGGAGCAATATGGGCCCCTTAAAAACTGAAAGCAGTGATATTGTCAATGATAATAAGGAAATGACGGACATGTTGAATAATTACTTTGTATCTGTATTTACAGTAGAGGATGAGGATAGCATGCCGGAAATCCCAAGGAAACTAATATTGAATCAGGGACTCAACAAAATAAACGTAAGCAAAATAACAGTAATGAAGAAAATAATGGCACTAAAGAGTGACAAATCCCCAGGACCAGATGGTTTCCATCCCAAGGTTTTAAGGAAGTAGGTGAGGACATTGCAGATGCCCTAACTATAATTTTCCAAAGTTCTCTCGATTCAGGAACCATTCCTTTAGAGTAGAAAATTGTGGATGATACTCTGTTATTAAAGAATGATGAGAGAGGGACACCAGGGAATTATAGGTCAGTTAGCCTAACATCTGTTGTCAGGAAACTACTAGGGGGAAAAATTGAGTCGGGCAACCTTTGGGGCGCTAACTTCGCTAGCACCGCCGTGCCTGAAATTTACCGGTAACACACCAAGAGGGAGGTGGGGTGCTACTGGAAGCGCCCCGCCTCCCTCTTGGGGCACTGCGAGGGAATATCGCGGCACTACTTGCTGCAGCGCCATGCTCTGCAGCACGTCGTGCCGCAGTACTGCAGGTCTTCCTCCCCTTCTTAAAGGGGAAGGGCCTTACACAGCGCAACCCGGGGCCCAGCTGGGCCACTAGGGATCGGAGTGCTGGCAAAAGAGCTCGGTACTCAGGAGAAGTGCCGGGCTCATGGAGCGCAGCCGGCACTCTGCGGGGTGGGGGGGGGCTGAAGAGGAGGCCGGAGACAGCAACGGGGGCAGATGCTGGCAGGCGGCCTGCAGCAAAAATGGCCACCCGGTACCTCGCCTTTGATTAGCGCCGCCCCGGCCGCAGGTAGGCCTCCCTGACCCCGTCGGACATAGCTTCCGGCAGTAAGTCCAGGGGCGCAACTGAAGATCGCGGCCGGGGCGTGAGTGGGCCGCTGTGCACAGCGATGACATCATCGCTGGTGACACAGCGCCACGGGGCACTAATAGTTACCGCCGCCGCTAACCTCCCACTGAATTTCGCGGGAGGCGTTGGCAGCGCTGCGCCCAGGCACTAGTTGCTTTGCGCCCCATTAGCTCCCTCTTAGGGTGCTAACAGGAGGTGCAAAGCAACCGAATTTCCCCCTCCCTAGAGTCTATAATTAAAGATAGGGTGACTGAACACCTTGAAAATTTTCAGCTGATCAGGAAGAGCCAGCATGGATTTGTGAAAGGTAGGTCATGTCTGACAAACCTGATTGAATTTTTTGAAGAGGTGACTAAAGTAGTGGACAGGGGAATGTCCATGGATGTTATTTATATGGACTTCCAGAAGGCATTTGATAAAGTCCCTCATAAGAGACTGTTAATTAAGGTTGAAGCCCATGGAATTGGAGGCAAGTTATTGACCTGGTTAGGAAATTGGCTGAGCGGCAGGAGACAGAGAGTAGGGATAATCGGCAGGATGTGACTCCTGGTGTCCCACAAGGATCTGTGTTGGGACCTCAACTATTCACCATATTTATTAATGACTTAGATGATGGGATAGAAAGCCACATATCCAAATTTGCAGATGACTCAAAGATAGGCAGCATTGTAGGCAGTGTAGATGAAAGCATAAAATTACAAAGAGATATCGATAGATTAAGTGAATGGGCAAAACTGTGGCAAATGGATTTCAATGTAGGCAAATGTGAGGTCATCCACTTTGGACCTAAAAAGGATAGAACAGGGCACTTTCTAAATGGTGAAAAACTAAAAACAGTGGTGGTCCAAAGAGACTTGGGGGTCCAGCTACATAGGTCATTAAATGTCATGGACAGGTACAGAAAATAAACAAAAAGGCTAATGGAATGGTGGCCTTTATATCTAGAATACAAGAGGGTAGAAGTTATGCTGCAGCTGTACAAAACTCCGGTTAGACCACACCTGGAGTACTGTGAGTAGTTCAATGGGAACCACAACTTAGGAAGGATATATTGGCCTTGGAGGGAGTGCAGCGTAGGTTTACCGGAATGAAACCTGGACTCCAAGGGTTAAATTACAAAGAGAGATTATACAAATTAAGATTGTATTCCTGGGAATTTAGAAGGTTACGGGTGATTTGATCAAAGTTTTCAAGATATTAAGGGGAATAGATAGGGTAGATAGAGAGAAACTATTTCCGCTGGTTGGGGAGTCTAGGACGAGCGGGAATAGTCTAAAAGTTAGAGCCAGACCTTTCAGGAGTGAAATTAGAAAACACTTCTACACATAAAGGGTGGTAGAAGTTTGGAACCTTTTCCGCAAAAGGCAATTGATGCGAGATCAATTGTTAATTTTAAATCTGAGATTGACAGATTTTTGTTAACCAAAGGTATTAAGGAATATGGGGCAAACGCGGGTATATGGAGTTAGATCGCAGATCAGCCGTGATCTCATTGAATGGTGGAACAGGCTCGAGGGGCTAAATGGCCTCCTCCTGTTCCTACGTTCTGATGTTCCTATAACCCCAACAAAATCATTGTCTGCTTAAAATAGGATCCTTTCACATTATGCAAGCATCCTGCTGTCGTCACAACATGAGTCAAATCACATGATCAAGTGAGTCAACAAAACTGTGGGCAGATGGGTTTCAACACAGGTAAATGTGAGGTCATCCATTTTGGACCAAAAAAGGATAGATTCGAGTTTTTTTTAAACGGTGAAAAGCTAGAAACAGTGGAGGTCCAAAGCAATTTAGGGGTCCGTGTGCACAGGTCACTAAAATGTCATGGTCAGGTACAAAAAATAATCAAAAAGCTATTGGAATGTTAGCCTTTATAACTAGAGGGCTAGAATATAAAGGGGAGGAAGTTTTGCTACAGCTATACAAAGCCCTGGTTAGACCACATCTGCAGTATTGTGTACAGTTCTGGGCACCGCACCTTAGAAAGGATATATTGACCCTGGAAGGATGCAGCGCAGATTCACCATAATGTAACCAGGGCTCCAAGGGTTAAACTATGAGGAGAGATTACATAAACTAGGCTTGCATTCTCTGGAATATAGAAGGTTAGGGGGTGATTTGATTGAGATGATTAGGATTTTGAAAGGAATTGATAGGGTAGATAGAGATAAACTTTTTCTGCTGGTGGGGGAGAAGGGACAAGGGGACGTCACCTTAAAATCAGAGCCAGGCCATTCAGGAGAGAAGTTAGGAAACACTTCTTCACACAATGTTGGCAGCAGCGTGGAATTCTCTCCCACAAAAATCTCAATTAGCTCAATCAATAATTTTAAATCTGAGATCGATAGGTTTTTGCTAGCCAAGCATATTAAGGGCTATGGAGCCAAGGTGGGTGGATGAAGTTAGGATACAGATCAGCCGTGACCTCATTGAATGGCGGAACAGGCTCGAGGGGATGACTGGCCTACTCCTGTTCCTATTTGCCTATGTTCAAATACAGTGTGACACTTTAAATTAATGTGCAAATGGTCTTCAAATAGAGGCGACCCCCATATGTGGGGAAGTTCAAGCTGTCTGTTACTCTAAATGCAAGTTGGTAAGGAAAGCATAGACTGTCCAATATAAGTGATTCTGGGGAAGGGAGTCATTATATAGAGAAGATATATGTACACATTTACAGCCTGTATTTAAAAATGTGCCAATCATTTGGAATACCATTGCGTGATTTGGCAGAGTAGGGCATGAATTGGATATGTTGTCCTCCGACAGGCTAACCTCCGAAGCTGATGAACAGTTTCAAAAAAGCTGACACAACCTCCACAAAGCTGACAGCTCAAAAGAAAATAATGTACAATCGAAAAACAGCCCTGAATAAAGGCCAATGACCCAGGCCATGGTTTCAACCTAGCCTAATAAGTTAAATACCTTTCTATTTTCCATGGATTTCGGGAGATGTATTAGTGGGATCGTGTTCCACAATTCAGTTTGTTCGACTGTGGAAACCGAAACCCGGGGCACACAGAAAAGAAGGAGGTCTACTAGTAGGATGAAATAGAGCAGGAACTTAAAGAAAGAAAGACTTGTATTTATATAGTGCCTTTCACGACCTCAGGACGTCCCAAAGCGCTTTACAGCCAATGAAGTTACTTTTGAAGTGTCATCACTGTTGTAATGTAGGAAATGCAGCAGCCAATTTGTGCACAGCAAGGACCCACAAACAGCAACGTGATAATGACCAGCAAATCTGTTTTAGTGATGTTGATTGAGGGATAAATATTAGCCAGGATACCAGGGAAAACTCCTTTGCTCTTCTTTGAAATAGTGCCATGGGATCTTTTACGTCCACTTGAGAGAGCAGATAAGGCCTCGGTTTTTAACATCTCATCTGAAAGACGGCACCTCTGACAGTACAGCACTCCCTCAGCACTGCACTGGGAGTGTCAGCATAGATTTTATGTACTTAAATCTCTGGAGTGGGACTTGACCCCACAACTTTCTGACTCAGAGGTAAGAGCGCTACCAACTGAGCCACAGCTGACTTCAGCAACAGTTGCACCCAATGTCCCATCCGTTGTAAGATTTGGAGAGGATCTGAAATGCACAAAAGTGCAATTTCTGCTCTGGTGGATTTAGATATTTTTAACAAGCGGAACTGAGCTATAATGCTGTAGAAGTTATTTCCTGGGTGGGTGGGGGGAGCTATCTGAGGGCAACCCCCCCCCCACCACCACCACCCCCCACCCCACCCCACCCCACCACGAGCATTTTGACTGCAAAATTCTGTATGTTAGCGGCTCCCGTTAACACCTGGCGGGGGTACTAATGGGGAGCTAAAGGGTTAGCGCCCGGGTGCGGTAAATGCAGTGATGCCCGCGAACTTCAGTGCCGGTTTAGTGCTGGCACTAACTCTTAGCGCCTGAGCTTCTAGCGCCTCGCAGATCGTGACGTCATAAAGTGCGCAGCGCCCCGTTACCGCCCCGGATGGAAAATTGACTCTCGCTCCCCGATTTATCGCCTCGCGCCGACAGCGCCCGCAAGAGGAGGCATTGTGAACTCGGCTGGCCGCTTCGGGAGCGGTAATTAAAGGGAATGCTTTTCAGCTCGTGCAACCTTTATTATTTGCACCAGTCTGGTGCCTGCGCAAAGTTTTTAATCTTTCATTGGTCCAAGACTCCCACTTTGTGAGAATGTTTGGGACTGTAATGGCAGTCGCTCAGGTCACCTTGCAAAACAGAACTAACGACAACTAGCTTGTGCAGCATCATTGGTCCTTCCCTTTAAGCGAGGGAAGCAGCTTCTATGATGAAAGAGCACCATTCACAATGCACTCGAAATTGTTTAGTGCTCTGCCGCTACCGCCCCGCTCTCAGACTTTAGCGCCCTAAGAGAAGTGGTTAGCTCTTGATTTAGCGCTCCACTTCCCCCTTGGAGCGCTAAAACTCCAGGCCATTCAGCTCCTTTTGCGGGAGGCGAGAATGATTAGCGCCTGCCGCTATTTTTTCAACTTTTAGGGGGCTAAATTCGGTTGATTTGCGCCTCCCGTTAGCGCCCTAAGAGGACGCTAACGGGGTGCAAATTAACTAGCGCCCGGGCGCGGTGCTGCTAACGCCTCCCATGAAATTCAGCGGGAGGTTACCGACTAGCGCGTGGCTCTGCGCCACCAGTGATGACATCATCGCCATGCGCAGCGCCCCGCTCGCGCCCCAGCTGTAATATTGGGTGGTGTCCCCCGACGATACTATGTCCGCCGGGGTCAGGCGGGCCTACCTGCGGCTGGGGCGGCACTAGTTAAAGGGGAGATGGTGGGCGGCCATTTTTGTTGCTGGCCACCAGCCAGCACCTGCCCCCGTTGCTTTCCCCAGCCACCGTGAAGCCCCCCGCAGGATGCCGGCTGCTCTCTGTGAGCCCGGCACTCCTCTTGAGTGCCGGGCTCATTTGCCGGCACTCCTGATCCCTGGTGGCCCAGCTGGACGCTGGGATGCGCTGTGCCAGGCCCCTCCCCATGTAGCACTGCGATATTGGCTCGTAGCGCCCCAAGAGGGACGCGAGGCGCTTCCAGTAGCACCCCTCCTCCCTCTCAGGGCGCTACCTGGGAAAATCGGCCGCGGGGGCGCTAACTTTAATTTTAGCGCCCCACCCCTTAAAGTTTTAGCGCCCCAAATTGGGCTATACAGAATTTCCCCCCCCTTTGACTTCTGACGCTTTTTGGTGCATTTTCCAGCATTATGAAGTGTACTGTGGCTCCTCATTAAGGGAAGAGAGAGATTAGACGGAAAGAGCCAGAGGAAGGTCAGTGACAACGAGAAGTGTCACAGGTTAGTATGACCTCATGTCCATGAGGCCCAGGTTGTGTAGATCTGCGTTCAGTGACTAAATCCACAGCAACTATGAGCTCATGCGCTGACTGCACTTCACAAAAGCAGCTCCTCACACAGACCCTGGGCGATCTTAGTAATTTTATGCCTTCTGCTTAATGCAGTTTTGCAAGGAGTTCAGAGGGATTGGTTAAATCTACAGGGTTGAAATGAAAGGAAGCAAGGGTTTGCAATACTCAGTGGCTTTCCCTCAGAAAAAGGCATGCATCAGTCAGCAGGAGTCAGTGATTGGTACATATGACAGAATTTGACACAAATTTGTCTACTAAAAGGCACAAAATTATACTGAGCAAGTGTGCAATCAGCCAGACTACAGTAAACGGGAGGTATTACAACATATGGGAAAACCTGTTAGTTAGGTGTGCAACCGCACTCCCACCCTACACTTAATGCTAGCACAGACCTTTTTCACTATGTGAGCACCGATTCAAGTCATGTTACGATGACATCATAAACTATGAGAGTGAACCAGGAAAATTGCTACGCTGATTATTTCTCCTGGTGGAATTCTTAATTATTATTTGTCACAATTCTTTAAAATTCTCAGGAAGTAATTCTGATACTGGATGGAAGCTAAAAGTCATGCATTGTAAATGTAAATTATTCACAGTAGTGCTGAATATTACAACTCTTTTTAATATAAACTTTGACAATTAGAGCATAACTCATACATACAACACAATATTTTTTGCAGTGGTTTGCCATATTGTCAATAGTTATAGGCCTAGAAATTCAGTTGCCTTAGCGCCACTTTTGAGGCGCTAGAGGGACTAGCGCCAGAGTTATGGCCAGTTTAAAAATTCCCTGGGGCCCTAAATCGGCGTTGCACCGGTAGCGCTGCGCCGGCACCGATGACGTCATCGGTGTGCGCAGCGTCCCGGTTGCCGTGGTAACCCGCCCGAACTCCGAAATTGAGTTGCGGCCGCCTCGCCCGTGGCAGCCGCAAGCAACGTTCTGTCAGAGGTGCCTTACTCCAGTTTGCGCCGGTGCATTAAAGGCCCCGCGGCGGCCGGCCACTTTCCCGCCGGCCGCCTGCCCGCAGCTCCCTCCCCAGACTTCTCCCCCCCCCCCCCCCCGCCCCCGGAACAGATGCAAGCCCGGCACTTGTCCGAGGTGCCGGGCTCATTTTTAAGCTGATTTGCGCGGGCCGCGGCCGGGTGCAGGCAGCTCCTCCTTAACGGGAGGAGGAGGCCTGCACGTCCCCAGCCTGCCGCACCGCATCGGGTGCCGCAGCACCGGAACAGCGCCGCAATGGGGCAGTTAGCGCCCATTGGGAGGCGCTGAAACCCTCCAGTAGCGCCGGCAGCCGTTTGGGCGTGGCGCGACTGAATTTTTGGCGCGCGCAGGGGGACTTAGCGCCAGCACTAACTTCCGGCGCTAAAGCCCTGGCTGCGCCAAAACTCAATTTCTAGGCCATAGTTTTTACTTTTAACCTGCAAGCTGCTTTGTGAATATCTGGTAATTTGATTGGATATGCATATCTAAATTATTCAGTTGGATACTAAGAGCCAACAATAAAATCCAAAGTAAGCCAATATTTAGTAAGTTCAGGTAAACCTGATCAACTATGATATGAAGGAATGTAGGAACAGGAGTAGGCCATTCAGCTCCAAGCGCCTGTTGCACCATTCAGTGCCTGATCTGTACCTCAACTTCATTTACCCAGCTTAGCTCCATATCCCTTTATACCTTTACCTAACAACAATCTATCTATCTCAGTCTTGAAAACTCAAATTGTCCCAGCAGGCACAGACATTTGGGGGAGAGAATTCCAGATTTCTACTACCTTTTGTGTGAAAAAGTGCTTCCTGATTTCTCTCCTAAGTGGCCTAGTTTTAATTTTAAGATTACGGCCCCTTGTTTTTGATTGCCCCACCAGAGGAAATAGTTTCACCGTATCTACCCTGTCAAATCCTTTTAACATTTTAAACACCTCGATCAGATCACCCCTCAAGCTTCTATACTCAAGGGAATACAAGCCAAGTTTATGCAACCTGTCCACATAATTTAACCCTTTAAGCCCCGGTATCATTCTGGTGAATCTGGGCTGCACCCCCTCCAAGGTCAATATATCCTCCCTGAGGTGCGGTGCCCAGAACTGAACGCAGTAGACATCTTCACACAAAGGATAGTGGAAATCTGTAACTCTCTCCCCCAGAAATCTGTGAGGCTAGGTCAATTGAAAATTTCAAAACCTAGATTGATAGTTTTTTGTTAGCTAAGTAAATTAAAGGATATGGAACCAAGCTGGGTCAACTGTGATCCAATTGAATGGCGGAACAGGCTCGAGGGGCTGTTTGGCCTCCTCCTGTTCCTATGTTCCATTACTCCAGATGGGGCCTGACCAAGGCTCTATACAACTGAAGCATAACTTCTTCCCCATTGTATTCGAACTCCCTTGAGCTAAAGGCCAACATTCCATGTGACATTTTGATTGCTTTTTGTACCTGGCTACTAGCTTTAACTTATTTGTGCACTTGGGCTCCCAAATCTCTACAGTTCCTAGCTCCTCACCATTTAGAAAATACTCCGATTTATCTTCAATTCAATTTTTTTTAAATTTGTCATATACGCAGCAGACATATGTACTACACAATGAAATGTTGATTTTTACGAGTCCTCCCAACATTGGAATAAATATGGCATAGCAATAATAAAAATACTAATAGAAATACAGTAATAATAAATAAAACAACAGTAATAAATAATAATAAATTATTCGTTCATGAGTCTTATGGCCTGGGGGTAGAAGCTGTTTCGAAACCTGCTGGTACAAGACCGTATACTTCGGTATCTCTTACCGGACGGGAGCAGCGCGAAGAGGTTGTGGCTTGGGTGGCTCGCGTCTTTGATGATTCTCAGGGCCTTCCCCCAGCACCTCTCAGGGTAGATACCCTGCACAGCAGGTAGTTTAATTCCTATAGTATTCCTATAGTTCTTTCTTGGGTCCAAACTTGATGACCTCACACCTGCCCATATTAAACTCCATTTGCCATAGATTTGCCCATTGTTAATTGTCAGTTCACATTTAGCCGACAGGAGGCAGGCATTCTTAGTAAAATATAGACAAATCACTATGTAGATTTTTTCCTACCCTAAGTTGGACTGATCCAAAAAGTCTCCCAACTGGCAACTTGGGTCAGACCAATAAAAATTAGCCATTGAGAACAGCTAAGATTGAACATCAATTAAGGCTGGCCATTATACTGTGCTTTGGCACTTGAGTCATGCTTTAGAATGTTGTTAAAGTGTCTTATGAATTAGGCCTTTTTTACATTTAGTTTTCCTCGAGTGTCACAGCGAGGAGAGGTTTTACTGAGTATACAAAGGGAAAACCACAGGAACCAATAAATGGGTCCCTACCATCCAGGAAGCATTCTGGTCACACTGCTGAACGATTTGTACTGAGGAAATGCTTGTTCTGGGTCAAGCTCAAAGTGGGACCGGAAGGTCCTGGGAGAAGACTATCCTGTTGCATTTAGTGGTCACCGGCCCTTCTGGGAGTAAGTATGCCTATGTAGATGCCATATGCTTAGCAGCAAGTGTCACAGCATACAGGCAGTAAAGAAAACGTTCACAAAGGAGCCTGCATTTAACCCAGTGTTTGCTAATGGCAAGGAACCTCATCCAACAGCAACACACAGCAGAAAATCGGGGCACTTGGTGATCTTCCAATATGCTATGGTAGGAGTTGAGGCTTGCTGCTGTCAGTGCGTACTTGGAGAATTACCCCTGTGATTAGAACCAGGACTCCAAAGTAATATCAATGCTCTCCATTGACCCATGTATTCTCTTCACAGGTAAAGAGTCAAGGTTGTTTTTTGGCACCTTCCAGGACCAAGGAACAACAGCAAATGAGACGCTTTCTCTGCATATATTTCAGCAACACTGAATATCAAGAACATCAAGGAGCAGCACGGTTAAACGTAGTTACGGTAACAACACTGTTGGTAAGAGGATGTCACTGGGGGGTGGGGGTGGGGCGGGGTCGTTCAAAGTACTTGGAGGTGCAGTTATCCTAAATCCTCTTCAGAGATGTCTGAGGAAGTCAGCAGATCTTTGTGAGTAGAGGATGTTGACCACGTGCACGGTGTGTCCGCTTCATTTACCTCACGTGAGGAAGTTTATGCAGCCTGGTCTGGATGCTCTGAAAGAAAGCCTTGCATTTATATAGTGCCTTTCACGACCTCAGGACATACCAAAGCGCTTTACGGCCAAGGAAGTATTTTTGAAGTGTCATGGCTGTTGTAATGTAGGAAACGCAGCAGCCAATTTGCACACAGCAAGCTCCCACAAACAGCAATATGATAATGACCGGATAATTTTTTTTTAGTGAAGTTGATTGAGGGATAAATATTGGGCAGTACATCTGGGAGAATTTCCCTGCTCAATGATCCCATGGGATCTTTTACATCCACCTGAGAGAGCAGATGGGACCTTGGTTTAACATCTCATTTGAAAGATGGCACCTCTGACAGTGCAGCACTCCCTCAGTACTGCACTGGAATGTCAGCCTAGATTTTTTTCCTCAAGTCTCTGGGGTGGGACTTGAACCCGCAGCCTTCTTATGAGACAGGTGAGAGTGCTACCCACCGAGCCACAGCTGACACTCCGAGACAATCTACTTTCCCAGACCCTGAGCTGCCTGAATGACCCGGGTAAGCTGATCAAAGCGGCTTTTCCAGCCCTAAAGTGTTGAGTGCAGCAAGTGGAAGCTGCTGCAGCACATGTTGTAGCAGCCCCAGTAAATGCCATCAGAAGCACAGTACCTGCATCGCACAGGGAAGTTACAGCAGCCTTAGATAACAAAATGCAGACCACTCTGTAGGAGGCATTACAACAGCTTATGCAGATGCACTGTTCTGCATTTTGGCTAGTCAGTGCACCACATGAGGACATGGTCTCCTGCAGCATAAAGTGAGGTGGCTCACTGGCTTTGCTATGATCCTTTCGAAGCACTAATTCTAACACAGCTGTCAATGGAACATATCTCGGGCTCCTTGGATGTAGGGTCAGGGAGCCCCTGAAACTGAGGTCGGTGCTCACTATTCTGTTTCCTCAGAAGTAGCATTTCACAACCACCGGAACACAGCTGTAGACCACAGTGTGTGGAAGTAGATTAGGACCTACAGGTTAGAATCACAGACTAATACAGCACAGAAGGCGGCCATTCGGCCCATCGTGCCTGAGCCCGCTCTTTGAAAGAGCTCTCCAATTAGTCCCACTCTCCTGCTCTTTCCCCGTAGCCCTGTAAATGTTTCCTTTTCAAGTATTTATCCAATTCCCTTTTGAAAGCTACTGTTGAATCTGCTTCTACCATCCTTTCAGGCAATGCATTCCAGGTTATAGCAAGAGCACTGGAAATTTGAGCATAGTGACTTACACACATGTGCTTGGTGGCACTCATTTCCCCAATACGTTACACGTAACTTTTGGCGTTATTAAATCTTGGCGGGCTCCCTATGCTGTGGCAAGGTACAGGGCAACCCCCCTTCCTGCTAGGACGGGAAGCCCAGTTGCACTGAAACAGCGCAGACACCTGTCCAAGAAAAATACATTCAGCAACCTTGAGATTTTGGGTGGGGCCAGCTTTGAGGTCAGTCGGGGCAGCAATACTTATCAGCAGTTTACCTGTCCTGGAGATATAGGTGTGGGCTTTATGCACTGGTGGTCCCAGTGCAGAGATTTATACTCCTTCTAGAGCTGGCATGCTAATTTGTAAATTCTTCCCGATAATAATTCTAACTCAATTTGGCATTATCGGATAATTTATCATACCTAATAAGATACATTACCAGTGTTAGGAGCCATTACGAGCATACAAAATTGACAGGCAGGAAAAGACCAGCTGGTCCATCAAGCCTGGCCCACACCACAATGGCGAGACCATCATGGCTAAACACTTCATCCCAGCCAACTTCATCCCCCCTTCCCACCCCAATCCCCACAGCCATGTAATCTCCCGGGAGAGGCAAAAATCCGGGGCCAATAAGGGAAAAAAAACCACAGTGGAACATTCCTCTCCGAACCCCTCAGCCGATGGAAACCAGTCCAGGAGGTCACACGGGCCAGGTGTTATCTATTAAGTCGCTTACTTATGATGCGATCTCTGCCCCACTCAGGAACCAGTCCTGCTCCCTCTTGAAGGCAATGTAGGAGGTCAGCACCCACCACACCAGAGGCATTAATAATCCCTTAATTGTCATTATTCAGCAATGGACAATGAAATAACACCAGGATATTCACAGGGAGGAAAACCTACATAGGATTACATAGAAAATACAGCACAGAAACAGGTCATTCGGCCCAACCAGCTCATGGCAGTGTTTATGCTCCACTCGAGCTTCATCCCGTCTTTCCTTAACTAACTCTATCAGCATAACCCTCTATTCCCTTCTCCCTCATTTGCTTGTCTAGCCTCCCCTTAAATGCATCGATACTATTCGCCTCAACTACTCCCTGTGGTAGCGAGTTCCACATTCTCACCACTCTCTGGGTAAAGAACTTGAGATAGCACTGTTATTCAAAAAGCTAAAACTTAGTTAACACAGGCTGGTATGTAACCCTTCTCAGACCATTAGTTGGCACAGGGGCAAAATCCCCCATTACACCATATAGTTAACGCAGGCGCCCACTCATCGCTACACCACAAGCAGCAAGAATCAGCCATAAAATGTCTCATTGGAAAAGTCAACTACATACTCTGGCACTGATGTCTCCATTGGACACATTGACATCAGACACTACTCACTCCATTAAAGTAGGAAATACTAATAGAAACCAAGGAAAAGGGAGTGTGGAGCAAGGACAATGACACCAGAGGTCGGGTGAAGGGTAGAGAAAGTGGGGAAATAGAGCAAGAAGTGGAGAGGAGTCAACAGGAAGAGCAGGAAATGGAGAAAGATGGGAAGAATCAGAGAGAAGTCAGGAAATGGAGGGAGCACCAAGGGAGATCCAGGAATGGAAGAGAATCTTTGCCACCAGAAGAGAGGAAAAGAGGGGAGGTGAGGGAGAAATTGTATGGGCTCCACAAAACTGGGACTAGTAATTCAGATCTCGGCTGTAGTCTGCCATTTGTTACCCCTAAGCTATGCAATGCATTTTCACTATAAGTAAGTACTAATTACATTGTAGCATGTGTGTCAATCCATTCAGTTATATGATTAATGTATTGGGACATGAATATTTTTTTTACAACAGCCTTGGGTCTCACTATATCAGGGCTACAGATAAACAGAGTACAGGGCATAGAAGTGGAGATATTCAAGACTGAAAAAAATTCCATATACCAGCAGATTACATGTGGTGTTTAAGATGATGAAAGGATCTGATAGGGTAGATAGAGAAAAACTATTTCCTCTGGTGGGGGTGTCCAGAACCAGGAGGTGGAGGGCGTAACCTTAACTTTAGAGCCAGGCCGTTCAGGGGTGATGTCAGGAAGCAGTTCCTCACACAAAGGGTAGTGGAAATCTGGAACTCTCTCCCCGAAAAATCTGTTGAGGCTGGGGGGTCAATTGAAAATGTCAAAAAGAAAGAAAGACTTGCATTTATATAGCGCCTTTCACAACCACCAGACGTCCCAAAGCGCTTTACAGCCAATGAAGTACTTTTTGAAGTGTAGTCACTGTTGTAATGTGGGAAACGCGGCAGCCAATTTGCGCACAGCAAGCTCCCACAAACAGCAATGTGATAATGACCAGATAATCTGTTTTTGTTATGTTGATTGAGGAATAAATATTGACCAGGAAACTGGGGATAACTCCCCTGCTCTTCTTCGAAATAGTGCCATGGGATCTTTTACGTCCACCTTAAACTATTTGTCCAGTAATTGTTTATAAGAGTCAAAAAAGGAAATGTTATGGTTTTGTCCCACATGATTATTTCATATTTGATCATGTGACAAGCTACGACACCTGTGTAAAGTCACTTGTCAGACAGTGCAATTCATTGTATCCGTTTTACGTTTGGTTTAACGTCTCATCCAAAAGACGGCATCTCCGACAGTGCAGCACTCCCTCAGCATTGCACTGGAGTGTCAGCCTAGATTTGTTTGTGCCCAAATCCCTGGAATGGGTCCTGAACCCACAACCTTCTGACTCAGAGATTGATAGAATTTTGTTAGGAACCAAGGTGGGTAAATGGAGTTGGGCTACAGATTAACCATGATCTAATTGAATGGTGGAACAGGCTCAAGGGGCTGAATGGCCAACTCCCATTCCTATGTACTAAATGAATTATTTGTTTAGCATGTTTTTTTTTCCAAATTCCCAATGTAATATTCACTAAAAACATATTGCTGTCTGATGAAAAAATAATAATTTCAGTTAGAACATTAAATAATAGAACCTCCTGGTAATAAAAGAGGCTTTGGGGATATTCCTCGCACAACTCTAAACTCACAGTCCTAAGCATCCTCGAGTGTTCCATTCAAATTCCGAAACGACTTCAGAATCGTACAATTGCAATTTGGAGCATTAATTCAGGATGTTTTCTTCTGAGGTAATAATCCTATTGAAGGACTTGTCCGTTATTCAATATGTGTCAGTTTAATGCTTGTTTGTTATAATGTTAATGATTTCTTCCCTGAATCCATACCTAATATGTCTACCTAATTCTTATATTCCAGACAGGAGAGTCTGCGGCAAAGGCACATCTAGTGCTATGAGTCATGTTTCCAGATTTGCAGGGACTCTTGCATTATGTTCAAAGTACTGCCAGATTTGATGTTCAATACAATCGCCGATACATAAAAGTAAAATATTTTGCTTTGTGCAAAATAAACACTTAAATATTTATTTCAATTGATTCGTTGCGCTGATTCATGATCTCTGGTAGAGTGGTCAGCAGCTTGTTAATCATCATTTCCCTGATTTCTCCCAATAGTCAGTCCTATCATTACAAACTATGCACTGTGCAGAATGGAGCCACAGTGTAAGGATTAACCGTTTGAGGAATAAAGTTGCGTTTTTACACCGAAATAGAATAAAACGCACAAGAAATCATTATTT